>NC_139344.1:396357305-396374805 GCF_055883805.1 Amblyomma maculatum
TTTTTATTATTTTTATTTTTTATGAAGTTGTGATCGCGTGGTATGCATGTGGTCACGTGGTATAGGCGAACGCTAAGGTCTGTCTCAGCGCTAAGGCCAAAGGTCGATTGCGGTATCACCCGAGACTCGCTCAATATGCGCAGTAGGGTAACCCTCGAATAGAGAGAATTGTCGGTTAAGGAATGGAATGGCACTACAGTTATAGGTCATATCACCAACTCATTACTGAGACACACTCGTCATAATTAAACCCTAAATGCATTATATCTGGACTAGCATTTGTAGAATATCAAGTTTGGGATACTTTCTTCCCACTTAGGTGAATCAAGTGGCTGCACGGAGAACCAACCAGCCCACGTAAGCTATATTGTGCACCAGTCCACTCCGATTGCATTTTTAAGGTACTCTGTAGACAATACTCTCAATTACTGTTCTAAAAAACTCGATTCTTTGAATACTTCTAAGTGCAGCACATTAACGCGGCAGCAAAGAACACATTTATCGACAAGAAAATTGAATTTAAATACTTTCTAGCCCTTCACTTCAATCACGTGCCGCTCTTACTTTTCTGAAAAAGGACCAGCTGACACCGCTTTGAAGTATATGGCGCCCTTGTAAAGAGAGAGCCTGGGCACCCAAAAATCGGTGTCGGCGCACATATCGAAATCAGAAGGTATAATGGTGATCCCTGTATTCATTTTTGTCTTTAAAATTGTTTTAGGCCCAGCTCTACTGCTACCATTTTTTAACGTACTCATCTACGCAAGCTATGCGCCAGTTTCATCTGCACCTATCCAAAGCTGCGCCACACACTCGCTTCTTCGAATCGCTTCAAGCCAAACCGGAGTAACATGTCTGGAAATCACGTGAACACCAGCTGCGCCGCGCACATTCTTCGCCTTGCCGCTGGTTTAAAATGGTACTCGCCGCCAAATGACAGCTGCTTAGAGAGGGCATATAAACTTCTTAACTGCGGCTCGCTTCTTCTATCTAGCCACGAATGATACGCTGATGGATGGATGGATAAAACTTTAAGCAAAGCAGTTTGGGACTCGCTGTTCCCTGGGCCCCCGCACAGCTCCACCGCTGCACTCAAGCGTTCATGCCCCGAAGGTCCATAACGCTGAATGGGCCGTCGATATCTGCACTCTCTCGCAGGCGTCAGCCGAATCGAACAATCTTGCCGATGTACCTCAGCTCAAGGCCTACAGAACTTAGGCTTGTTAACTATAGACCCAACCGGGTTAAACCCTGCCAATTGTTTGCGTATAAGTGTTCCATTTTCGGTGAGTGGCGTTTCCTTACGATTAGAGCTTGGTATATACCACATCGATACAGGCCAACTTGTGTTTGAACCATTGTCACTTGAACCGCTACGCGGAAAAAGAGATGGCGTACAGCCAATACAGTCTGTGCGTAACTGAGCGTCGTCGCCTCCGTCTTCCGCGTCCGTAATAATCGTGGCTGGTGTCGTCGTCGTCCGACTGTGAACGAACGCCGAGGCAACGCGCCCCGCCGTGCGTGCGCTCGTGTTCAACTGGCCGTGCGTTCGGTTTTTTACTTTTTTTTTTTTCAAATTCTATAGCTGCCACCGCGCGCTGAGAGACACAGCGGCGCGGGCCATTCATTTTCCCGAGTCGTGGCAAGCCGCAACGCGAGCAGCCGTCCTCTGTATGTCCACATATGCCAGCACGTTGTACGTATATATATATATATATATATATATATATATATATATATATATGCGTGCAGTCATCTGCGCCAACGTCTCCTCTGCACTATTTCTATGGAAATTGAGACGTCGACGGGCTTGTGTGAGTTTCCCACGCGGTAAGTGAAAGATCCGTCTTCATCGCCGTCAGTCCGCACTAAGCACTCGCGCTGACCGCCGGAAATAAGGAATGGCGCCGCGGAGGGAAGAAAGTCACGCGCTGGATCGTGCCTGCTCTGGTGTTTCTACTGGACGATTGCGTAAGAATATATTCTTACGCCGTGCACTGGGCAGAAGCAATGCAATGCAGTTGCTGCCAAAAAAGCGTATAGGTTGTATTCACTGTCCGCTGCCGCGTGGGGGACGACCGGAAAAATGAAGCCTTTCCGCTTCCGGTCCGCCATAGCCTTGATCATCGTCGTCGTCTGTTGTTTCGTTTGGGTAATTCGTGGTTCGGAAGATCCAAGCTAGGTGCTGTGAACTCTGTAATTTGCTTCAATAATAGTCAATTGCGCTATCTACAGATGCGGCAATAGGTCCTGCAGGTTTAAAAACCCCGAGAACAGCACAGCTGCCAACTTTTTAGGTATAGAACCTTGATGTGGCGGGTCTTGCACTGTTGCGTCTGCTATGTCGTTTTGCTAAAGCGTTACTGTGCTGACTGTCCAGCTCGATGTGATACAAACGCGGTTTGTGAGCAAGGGATCGCGCTTACTCAATAACAACTTCATAAACACCCCACTTTCAACACTTGGAGGAGAACCTTTCGGACTGCTGCCCTGTGCTCCCGGTACGTGTATGCAGCGTAACTGCAAGCGCGCTAAAGCGCCAGAGGAAAGCGAGGAATACTTTCAAGCCGTTGCACGTTACTATCTCTTGCTAGCTTTTCCCTGTGATTGTCGGCCGAGCGGTGGCGCAAAATCAGGAACCGGAATTCTTCGGTGAGCCAGCCGTATCATACCACGAACTCACTGCACATTACAAAGCAATGAGAAGAACACTCCCACCACCCCATAAAACGCTGACCAGACAACAACAAGTAATATGGAGACAGCTACAGATGGGGACCCTCCCCATCCAAACTACATATCAAAATTCATAAATAAGGATATGAATCCCTTCTGCAGGTTTTGCGGGGAGAAAGACAACTTCGAGCATATTATCTGGGCATTCAAAGACCATAAGCCTCCCTCAGAACTAATGCCTGATCCCTCTAACTAAGCTTGGGACAAGCTAAGGTCCAGCGATGACCCATTAAGTTCCGAAGGCCGTCGAATGGGCCGGCGTTGCCAAATATCTCCACGGCCTGCGGCACGCTAGCTGACTTCCCTCCTTCCACTTATTGTGAATAAACTTTTATCAGCCTCAGCCCTCTGACTGTGGGTACCAGACCAGGCGCTGACCAGATATACCGTTGCGCACACTACAAGCGTCGGGCTAAGATGATCGGGATACAGAACAGTGCGACGCCCGTTCGTGCCGCTTTGTGGCTGTACTATATATAGTCAGTCCCTCAAAGCCCGCTTTCCTCCGGCGTTTTAGTAGAATACATGTTACGATGTACATGCTTGGACCCCAGGGTGTGGCTGGAATGCTTTCCGCTACAAAAAAAAAATAATAAAAGCAAAAAAAATTAATTGGCAGTGGCTTAGCTTGGTTAAGCCTGGTAATTGCGAAAGCAATAGCTATGGTTACGCCTAGGTTCAGCTGGTTGTGTAGCTGGTTGTGGTGCTTGTGGTTATGCTTATGGTTATGCAGTGATTCACTCTAGGCACGGCATATGGTTCAACTATTGTTTATTGCGGGGTGCTACCTGGTTATTTTATGCATAACTAGTAGCGAGGCAAGGAGTGCCGTGGCTGCAACGATATACTTGGTTGTGGGTGAGGTTAAGGCAGAATGTACAACTGCCATTTCAGCCTCGGCTGCAACAGCATTCTTTACGCCAGCAGAAATGAAAGCATCCCTGGAAACTGCGTTGGTTCCACCTGCCGCTAGGCCACCTCCTATAGTATCGAACGTTGCACCCGGCTGTGGCTGCGGTAGGAGCGGGAGTTAGGCCGCGGTTGGTAGCTATCGCCTCGCAAGTTGACGGCGCGAGTTGGGGCCCCTGTTTTTGCGGCAGATGGGATGACGTCACTCCGACTGTAGCCCGCCAGGGAGCGGGAGTTAGGCCGCGGTTGGTAGCTACCGTCTCGCAAGTTGACGGCGCGAGTTGGGGCCCCTGTTTTTGCGGTAGATGGGATGACGTCACTCCAACTGTAGCCCGCCAGGGAGCGGGAGTTAGGCCGCGTTTGGTAGCTACCGCCTCGCGAGTTGACGGCGCGAGTTGGGGCCCCTGTTTTTGTGCAGCGGTGCTTGGCGGCGCGCCAAAGGTCACGCTAAAGGTCAATGGTAGCTACCGCCTCGCTACACGAAAGGCTGAAAAGTGAAAGTAGTATTGCTTTCGCAATAAAAGAAAGTGTCTTTCGTTCATGAATCCGAACTGCGAAAACGCTGCTCGCGGACGGAAGCAAAGCGGTGGAAATCGCTGGCTTCAGGGTCACGTCTACAGTGTGCTTGAATATTCTAGCTCACTATAGTCACGCAATGCCAGATCGCGATAGTGCTTTACAATTTTGTCCGTCGTGTGACTCCGCCACCACACGTCAACTTTGATATGCGGCGACCGGACAGCATCGCGCACGTGACCAAAAAAATGGCGGACAGCGCTCGTGCGATGACGTCATGTGAAATGAACCTATACAGAGATCCCCGCCAACCAGCAGCAAGCTGTCCGCCTGGCGGCTGAAGCCGCGAAGAAACACTGTCACTTCGCCTGTCTTTAGTCGCGGAGGCCCCGGCCTCCGTCCCATAGGCCTGCGTGCCGGGGGCGGGGAGTAGGGGGCCTCCTACATCGGTGGAAAAATAAAGTTCGTAACAACAACAACAACCTATACAGAGATTATCACTATACTATTATTGACCTGTTAGTGCACACAAAAAGCAGGCACATTTGAAAGGAAATTGTAAAATCGGAGGACTATCGGGGTGCTCTCTTGTTGCTGCGACTGAAGGAAGAAGGAAAATAAAATGCCCGGGCCTGCTACTGACTCTGTAGCTTAGCGACCTACGCTGCCTCGTGCGGACAAAAGAGAAAATAGAGAAGAAAGAAAAAGAGGGAGATAAAGACGCGCGTCGCAACAGCCGTCATCCACCACGAAACGGTAGCGGGTGCAATGACGGCCTACAACATACAAAAATATGGTGGCAGGCCAGCCAGCTAGTCCTAGCCCTGTAGGGCCAGGAGCAGCCACATCCCCTCCCCAATCGTCGAATGGAACGCGGTATAGTGTGTTTGTTCCCAATTTCTCTCTCCAAACACATTATACCGCGTTGCATTCGACGATTGCACAGGGAAGGGGATGTGGCTGCTCCTGGCCCTACAGGGCTGGGACTGGTAGGTCACTGCCGCTTGCGGCAGTGGCTGGCCTGCCACCATATTTTTATCTGTTGTAGGCCGTCATTGCACCTGCTACCGTTTCGTGGTGGATGACGGCTGTTGCGACGCGCGTCTTTATCGCCCTCTCTTTCTTTCTTCTTTATTTTCTCTTCTGTCCGCATGAGGCAAATAAATCAGTTAAATCAGCGTAGGTCGCTATGCTACAGTTCCCAATTTCTCTCTCCACCCCGCCGGGGTGGCGCAGTGGTTACGGCGCTCGACTACTGTTCCCAAGGACGCGGGATCGAATCCCGGCCTCGGCGACAGCTTTTCGATGGAGGCGAAAAGCAAGGCGCCCGTGTGCTGTGCGATGTCAGTGCACGTTAAAGAACCCCAGGTGTTCAAATTTCCGGAGTCCTCCACTACGGCGTCTCTCATAGCCTGAGTTGCTTTGGGACGTTAAACCCCACAAACCAACCAACCAACCAAACTGATTTATTTATAGGAAGGGAAAGGCGCGGTAACTGTCTCACTTGTTTTCTGTGGACACCGCAACCGCGCCGTAGGGGATGGGAGGAAGATGGGAGTGAAAGTGGAAACCAACCAACCAACCAACCAACCAATTTCTCTCTCCAAAAGAGCGGAAAGGAGAGAAAGAGAAATGCGTATACTGTATAAGGCATATGTGGTATGGTATGGTATGATATGGTATGGGCCATAGTATGGGAGGTTTTATCTTCTCTAACCTGCACATGGGCTGAAGTTCAAGTTTTAAGGCGAAAGCCTTTATTGGCTCATGACTCACCAGCATGCTCGTTTGTGCATGCGTTCGCGAGACTGAGTGCCCACTTCACTTCATAGCGAGATTCCGCAGGATACCGCGAGATTGCGAAGCCATCATCGAATGACGTCACAGCCACGACCGGACGTGACGTCATGACTGGATAACCTGTAGGACTTTTTGACGGGTTAGTTGGTACATGATCTTGATTCTTATAGCGCTGAAGAAACACCACAGGAAGAAAGACACAAAATGACTTTCTTCCTGTGGTGTTTCTTCAGCGCTATAAGAATCAGGATAACCTGTAATATCTAATAACCGAAAATAACGCCATCACGATGTCACATCCCCTTCTAACGTCATGCCCGGTCATGACCGATGACCACCAGGCGATTCACGCATACCCCGCCGGGCATCCGATCCAGCTAGGCGTCCGTGCTGCGTCTTTCATTTGGCACTTCTTCGAACGCCGCACCACACAGCATGCAGAAGCAGACGCAGTGAGGCAGGGATCATCGACGTTTCAAAGTATTTCGCCTCATCGCACTTAAGTTTTCCGAAGTTCCCCCTAGAATTTTTGAAGCATATCCTGGCACCGCACAACACACTGCAGATTTGCATTTCTCCTCATTCCGAGATGCGATTTCCTGACATTAGGCGGAGAGGGAGGGAGTGAACGCAATACTTACACGATTTTCCTAAATTCTAAGAGCCTTGTAGCTTGCATTTATTAACAGAATTATCACTGTGGTGAATGCATCTGTCATTCTATGACGTATACTTCATGAATCATAAGTAGGGATTGGAGTTTCCGGCATAAGCCCCAAAACAAACCGCTAAACCTACACCGAGTTTATTTTGAAGCGAAAGCTTCACTACGCTATGTAGAACCGCGCTTTGCGTACCGGATTTGACCTTCAAGTGACCTTGACAGGTACTACGTCTTCAGCCGGTCTTCACGTGGCAATTATGGCCTTCAAGTAACCTTGACATAATCATGCTTTCCTTTCCTTAAAACCTAAGCCCAGTTCCTTCGCCGCAGTAGTAAGACGCCCGACTATACTGTGCCGGAGTGTCCGGGTTCAATTCCGACCGTCGGCGGCTGTGTTTCGAGGAGGCGAAACGGAGGCGTCCGTGTGCTATACGAATGGCAGTAAACATTAAAGATATTCACCAGGTAAATTACTCCATATCCCACCACTACGGCTCCTCTTTCTCTATTTTCATTTTCACTCTCACCTTCTCTTACCTTACGGAGGTGTGCACAGGCATATCACCCACTAATCCCCCACTAGTTAAGGTGAAGGATAGCTGTTCCTAGCCCTATGGGGCTGGGACGGCAGGTCAACGCCGCTTGTGGCGGGGACTAGCCAGTCACCGAATTTTTATCTGTTGGAGGCCGTCATTGCACCCGCTACCGCTTAGGTGGTGGACGAAGGCTGCTGTGGCGCGCGTATTTCTCTCCCTTTTCTTTTTCTTTCTTCTCTGCTTTCTCTCTTCTGTCAGCACGAGGCAGCGGAGGCAGCCAGCCCCGCCGGGGTGGTGCAGTGGTAAGACGCCCGACTACTGTGCCGGAGTACCCGGGTTCGAACCTGACCTCGGCGGCTGCGTTTCGATGGAGGCGAAACGAAGAGGCGTCGTGTGCTGTGCGATGTCAGCGCACGTTAAAGATCCCCAGGTGGTCGAAATTACTCCGTAGCCCTCCACTACGGCTCCCCTTTCTCTCTTTCCACTTTCACTCCCCTTTCCTCCCTTCCCTTATGGCCGGTTCAGGTGTCCACATAAAGTTTTGACACTCTGCCTTACATTTCCTGTGAACCATTTATTATTATTATTATTATTATTATTATTATTATTATTATTATTATTATTATTATTATTATTAAAATGCATTTGCGCCGCCACGGTGGCCCAATTATTAAAGTGTCCCACTACTGGTGGTGGTGATGAAAAACTATTTGGTGGAGCCGCGAAATATTACAAGGGCTGGCCCGCCTCCTGATCACGGGTGGTAGTCGGCAGGTGGTGGCGAAAAACGTTCAATGACTCAAAAGGGGTGGATGTATGCATGAGCCGGATCTTTGAAGATCCGGTCCCGGGGTCCCTAGTACGGGACCCCAGTGGCGTCGGCCGCTGCCCGGGAGCGCTCGACTAAGGCCTTTTGGGCCTGCAGGTCATAGCAGCCGAGCAGGGTCACCTCCCAGTCCTCCGAGTGGGGTTGGAGGGAGGAGCAATAGCTGGGTTGGATGGGCAAACCCACACCATGTGTAGATGTCTGAAGAATTCTCCGCACAGTGCGGACAACTGCCCATAAAGAAAGGATTAAAATGTTTGAGTGCTGCCGGGCACAGCATTGTTGGTATAGAGACGGAGTAGAAACTGCTCCTCCGTCTTAGATAATATAGAACAATGTATTTAAAAGAATACGCCCGCTTTTCGATGGAGGCGAAAAGCAAGGCGCCCGTGTGCTGTGCGATGTCAGTGCACGTTAAAGAACCCCAGGTGGTCAAAATTTCCGGGGTCCTCCACTACGGCGTCTCTCATAGCCTGAGTCGCTTTGGGACGTTAAACTCCACAAACCAAACCAAACCTTAAAAGAATATGCGGGTTTGAATTCGAGATCCTGATCTAGGGGGTCGAGATGGGAAGCCCGGAAAGAAAGCGCGCGGGCGTCGGCTGCCTCATTCCCCTCGAGACCCATATGAGTAGGAAGGAGCCCAGTGTGCTATCTTTCGGTGAGCGGCGGTGCAATTGTGAGGTGCAATTGCTCGACGTCCCGACAGGCCCTCGCGAGTCAGAAATAATTATTTTGGAATCAGTGTGGCGCAATGGCGACCTCCTCCGCGTGAGTTATGTTATACAGGAGTTATACAGGATTCGACTGGTCACAAATGCATGCGCCAGCTGCAAGGCGTCTTTGCACCGTAACCCCCCACGTTTGTTAGAAACCCGGCGGACAATGCGGCCCACCTGGTCACCCACCTTACGGAGTTTCGCCAAGGTAGTGTCCGATCGTCTATGTTGATAAATAAAGAGCCCCAGTACCCAGACTTCTGTGCGTTCAGGAATTGGTCCTGTCTCCAAAGGGAGCTCAATTTTGGCCGTGCACTTTGGTGAGGGGCGTATGTGTACATATTCAAATTTTTGAGGGAAGCATTGAAGGCCGCAGCGGCAAGCATAACGGTCCACTATAGTTGCCGCTTCCTGCATTAAAATCTCCAAGGGAACCTTGAGTGGCCCACATGGTGATGTTATCGGCATACAGCGCATGCTGCACACCAGCGACAGCACCCAATTGGGCCGGCAGGTGCATCATAGCCAGATTGAATAAGAGAGGAGACAGCACTGCACCATGTGGTGTTCCTCATGGTTCCAAGTTGGAACGGGCCATGTTCGGTGTCCTGGATTTTAATGTATAGGATTGGCGATCTGTGAAATGTTACCGAATGTATCTGAACGCGTTGCGTCCGCAGCCGGTTTGTGAAAGATGTGTGAGTATTATCTCATGAGTAATGCTGTCAAAGGGTCCCTTCAAGTCTAAGGTTAGTAAGAACCTGTCATTTAGGGGGGGGGGGGGGGGCATTCTACCGGGCCACGAACGTCCCGATTAACTTGTAGCAGGACATCCTGTGTGGACCTGTGCGGGCGAAATCCGAACATTGAGTCTGCGAAGATGTGTTTATTTTCCATGAACTCGGACGACCTGTATCGCACCATCGTCTCCAGTTTGCCCGCACTTGAGGTTAAAGAGATGGGCCGAAGGTTGTCCGTGTTGATGGCCTTGCCAGCTTTTGGAATGGAAGTGACCAGAGCAGTCTTCCAATCGATGGGGAGTGGCGCGCGTCCATGCACGAGCCAAATTGAATTGATGTAATCCAATAAGGGCTGGTAGTCCGGGTAGGGTAAGCTATCTAGTAATTTGACTAATTTTATCCCGATCCGGGGCTGTGCCCCATTTCATTTTCGCCAGGGTTGCCCGCAGATTGTGGAACTGGAACGGCTGATCAGCTCAGCGCTCTCCAAACCAACAGAGAGTACGCCAGTCCGAGGGTGTCCTGGGTAGTGCACAAGTATTGGTCAACTTGTGCGCTAGCTGATTTGTGTTGCCCTGAAAGCTGCGCATGGCATGTTGTAGATGTTTCTTAGTTTCTGTGTACGTCTGCGTTGGGTCGATAAGAGCGCGGAAGAGCCACCAGGTGTTCCTGCTGGACATCTGCATGCCGAGCCGCCGTGTTGCAACGATCCGATCCGCCCAGTTGGCGTCTGCGAGCTGGGCCGCATACTCGCCCGCTTCTGGGTGAGCTCGGAAATTCGAGCCTAAAGTTTACGGTTATGCTTTTGTCGGCGCCACCGGCGGACAAGGCAATGCCGCGCTTCCCAGAGGTGGAGGAGGTGGTTATTCACGTCTGATACCGCTTCGGAAAGCTGAATTTCGGTTTCCGTGGAGTGAAGGCAAAAACCAATTGTTCGGACCATGACTGGTATCCTTGCTCGAGTATGGATGTCACTGTGTTGCAAGTTTTCCTAAAATTGGACCAGTCTGGAAGTCGAGCCTGTGTTGCGGCTTATGCTAGTAGTTTGGTCCGAATTGTAGTGTTTAATATACAGTAATCGCTACCGAGGTTTTCCTCAGCGTTGACCCAGTCAGCATACTGGATGTTGTGGGTAAAGGTTAAATCCGGACACGTATCTCGAGTGAGATCTTCACACGTATATGTGTGAAGAGTGAGGCCCAACGTAGACGCAAGCCCTGCCAAGTTGCGTCCCCGATTCTCTTCACGGCGGTATCCCCGACTCGACTGGGGGCGTTGAAATCGCCCACAACCAAGAAGGGGTCCCCACCCGCAGCATCTTGCGCACGGCTGAAAAGGTTCGAGTATGATACATTCGCTAATTTGGGTGTGCTGTAGGCATTTAGAATGTGCAGTGGTGGGTCCTGTTTGCGGAAGGGGAGGAGAGTCACCATTAAATGGAAATGACTAGTCAAGTTGGAGGTTCGAGTCGACCACATTTGCTGTGTAATTTTTATAAACGCATAGACAAGACGAGGGGTCCTGCTGAAACGTCGTACAGTTTGTTAGGGTGGCGCCCCTTCCTGACTCTTGAAGGGCCACCACGGCGGACATATGCTCGAAAATTGAGAGGAAAAGCCGAAGGTCGGCCCGCTTAGTGCGAGGCCGTAGCCCTCGGCAGTTCCATTGAGTTACAGTGACGGGGGATGCCAATTTAGATAAGGGGGAACGCCTACACCGAGGTTGTCCCACAATGTTCAGATTTTGTGGTTAGAGGAGGGAAGGTATATGCCCCGGAGCCATCAACTCGAGGCTGAAATTCAGCTCATGGGAGTGGGCAGCTATCTTCATCATCTTCGATGCCAATTTCTCGACGCGAAAATTTCGAGGGCCGGCCGGATATGTTTTTATGAGGAGCAGCACGGCGAGACGTACGGGGGAGATTCGCGACATGTTGAGCGATCATGGTAGGAAGGGCCTGCATGACTTCAGCAATGATACGCTGCACTGCCGTCCCGATAAGGGTTTAGAATTTGGCGTTAAGGCGGGCCTCCAGAATGGCCACGGAGGGGACCGAGGTCACCGGTGCCGCTGCCGCATTGCTCTCCATGGCTTCTGCTTGGGGGGCAGATTGGGGGGGAGGGGGGGGGAGCAGTTTTAGCTTCAAGGGCTTCAATTTTGGCAAGTAGCATCTCGTTTTGGACCCGGAGAGAAGCTACCAGGTTATGAAGCTCGGCGTCGGCCGCCGAGCGAGCGGGAGGAAAAGCGGGGTGGAAGGAGGGGGCAGCCCTATACCCGAGCCTCTCACCTATTTTCCTTTTTTGACCGCATTTGCCCAGTCAACGCTTTCGCCTTGCTTGAGTTGGGAGTTGGCTTGCTTCCTCAATCCGCCGTACGTGTGGGGCGGTGGTGGCGCTTGGTCGCCTTTGACGTCACGCCCGCTTGAAGACGCTTGCTTCTTGAAATTGGTGACGTTTCCGTCGGTGACGTGATCCCGTTGACGTGGCTTCTTGCCCGTTGAGCCAGTTGAGCCGCCCTTTTGGGCAGTCATATCGGTGTCGAGGCGGTACTTGGCGGTACAGTCTCTGGATTTTGTGACATGACCGCCACCAAAAGCAGCACATTTCAGCTTACACTCATCAGGGGTCCGCACTCCCTCGACGAAAGGAGCGTGTAGTCCACACAGGCCGCACTTATCTTGCAGTGGATTTGGGCATGTGTCTGCCCTGTGACCCAACGGTGCCACACACACACCGCAGGCTGGGATAGTGCGCAGGTAGGGCTGCACCTGGACAATTTATGAGTTGTAGATCACCGTCCGTGGCTCCATTTTTCCGGCAAAAGTCAGGCGAGCCTCATTGGAGGTTCCAAATTTGCAAATTTCCAAGATGGTGCCATGCCTCCACTGGACACCATCTTTCAGGGTTGCCGCTGTTTCGTGATTTGCCACAGGGATGACATCGTAGCAAATTTCTTCGCCATTTCGCTTGAGATGGCCTCGCAGTGGCACTCCGCCCGCACTCCGCAGTGGCACTCCGTAATAAAGTCTTTCAGAGGGGTAGCGCAGTGTAATGTCGTTGTACGTGATCAGCCGATCTCCAACGCTGCCTATAAGTCCTCGATATCTGTTGCCCGGTCGACGTATGCTCGATCAGCAGAATTGGCCGCTTCGTTACCGGGGTTGCCCGAATGGGCTGGTACCCAGACCAGTTATATAGGCCGGGGTGGTTGAAAGTTGGTAGGATTTTGTGAAAGGCAGTATGTATTTGGCCTCGGACGAAATTTTGTATGACAGTTTTAATATCGCTGAGGATAAGGGTGGCAGTGGAAGAGACTATCGCGATGGCCATAGCGGATTCCTCCGCTTCTACGGACGTTCGGGCAATGATAGAGGCTGATGTGATGTGTTCGAAGCGGCTGGATACCGCGCATATCGCATAAGCTGAGCGATATGAATATTCTGCGGCGTTCACGTAAACCATGTCGGGTTCGTTCGCATGTGATTTGTGTAGGGCATGTGCTCTCGCCTTCCGTCTGGCCTGGTTATGCAGGTGGTGCATGTTTGTAGGAAGTGGGTGAACAGTGAGGTGATGGCGGACTACACGTGTCCTTGGAACAGCATGTTTCTGCTGGAGGAGAACCTAAAGGCCTAAGTTGGAAAGAGGAGAGAATGTGCCCACCAGTTGGGGTAGTTGAGAGCCGTCCTATAGTTGGGCGATGCGATGTGCTTCCACCAGTTCGCTGAGGGTGTTGTGAACTCCTATACTGTGACTGAGTACCCGGGCTCGACCCCGACCGCCGGCTGCTGCGTTTCGATGACGGAGAAACGAGGAGGCGCCTGTGTACTGTGCGATATGTCAGTGCAGGTTAAATATCCACAGGTGATCAAAATTGCTCCGCAGCCCTCCACTATGGCACCTGTATCTTTCCTTCCACTTGCAATCCCACCTTTTCCTGTGGCGCAGTACTGGTGTCCACAGAATAAGTGTGACACTGTGCCTTTCCTTTCCTGTAAACCAACTAGCCAACCAGTTATCAAAAAACCGCGGATTGAAAAGGCGGTGTTACAAAGACACACATTTCGCTCTATCACTAGGTTCCTCCCCCTCCCCTCCTTCCCCTACTACTCACCCCCAATCTTTTTGAAATTGAATATTAACCAAAAAGTTCACCTTAGAATATGGTCAGAGCAGAATAGGGAATGGTAACCGCGCCTAACTACACTGTCGCCCTTACATTGTATACTGTTCTACGCATGCGCATTGGCGCTTTGCAGTTACCTTAACCCCTTAAACCGATAAGGCCACCTTATTCTACATCTCGCTATTGTTCAGGCGTATGCCGTGGCATGCTAATCAGTATGTGTTATAATTTGTGAGAAGGGGTAATGAACAAAGTGCGCTATGCTAAGCCCCTTTAGACAACGGGATTGTAATTGGATTAAACAGCGCCGTTGTATACCTTCTGAGGCATATTATTCACCGCTATTTTCTAGACGCAGGCCGATATGCTCCGCTATCAAGTCAAGCTTTGTCTACTTCCTGTAGCGTATAGAGCCTTGCGCTTGCTGCCATCACTTTATCATAACCTAAAATTGGTCCATTTTTCGCATGACATGTAATGACACCGACAATTCTGTAACCGTATACTGCAGTAAGCCGACGCAAAATCAAAACCACGCCAAAGCGTGACGAAAAATAGTCATATCTGATTTTCGCGATGGTTGATCGAGCGACACCGCAATCGCTGCCGCCATCATGCGGGTTATATACGTGATTAGAGGCCGTCTGGTTTTTTTCTGGGCTCTGGCTGCTGTAACTTTCTTTCTTTGCAGGCAGTAACTTTTTTCTTATGAACTTTCATAACTAGCCCCTTGACGGCAGGAGTGAACAGTGTCACGTAAGCAGGAAATGCACGCATATCTATCAAAACCTAAGGAGCTTATAGTCCGACATCAAGGCGACTAAATTGGAAGGCTTACTCCGCTTTCCTATATGCGATGCAAGTGTACAGTACATGTATAGATTTGTGGTATATAACCTGCTGATGTCGCTGATATATATTTTTTTTATTTCGTTCTTTTTATTTGAGGGGAAGGGGGGAATGGGGGGGGGGGGGGCAAATATCCTTACAAACTGACATTTTTGTCTAACGGTCTTATTCCTCAATTTGCCCCCTTTCACTTTCAAATTCACTTTTCCTTTTCTTTTTTTTTTTTTTTTACAGCGATGGCAATATGGAAACCACGCCTAACGTGACCATTTGTGCGTTAATTATTTGTACGTAATGTATTTTTTGCTTACAAACAAAAACTATACATGACTGAAAGCAGAAAGATGTCACATATATATACATCGCCGAAAAATTAAAACGGTAGTTCTTCTCCAGGAAACGACATTCGGCAAAAAAGGATGACTGTTCATGGAACAAACATGTCGACTAGTTGGCTAACGAAGCTAGCAGTGTATTTAATTTAGTTAGGCGAAACTTCAAAAATGCGCCCCTTACCCTCAAAGAAGCATTCTATATCTCACTAATAGACGCCTTATTCTAGAATATGCATGACCATTCTGGGACCCACATAAGCACAAACTTATTAACAAACTAGAACGTATTCAGAACCAAGCCGCACGTTTCGCTATTAATAATTATAATTTTGGCTCCATGCATAACAAACATTAAATCTGAGCTTGGATGGCAACCTCTGTACCAAAGGAAAAAATCCTTGAAATTGAAAATTTTCCACAGTCTCGTTATTGGTGACACCGGAATAGACGAACGTATTTATTTACCTGGAGGCCCCCACACAGTATTTCCGCTAGAAAATTAGAAATGATCATCGGAAATATAGTTGGAGAGATTGCTTGCGGCACGAATGTTTTGCCCATTCATTTTTCATTTTCACGGTAAACGAATGGAACCGTCTGCCCGAAAGAGTAGTCGATGTCCCATCCACCATGTTTTCCTCAGCCGTGTTTGAAGTGTGTTTTCTGTGAGTTTCGTTACATTTTGCTCTGTTTATAATAAATTTCGTTGTATATTAGATGCATTATTTTTTTATTATTGTTCTTGTAGTGTTCGGTATTTTGTTTTTGTCCCTAAATTTTCTTTCTTATGACATGCAATTTTGGTAATGCATTAATGTCCCACGGGTGATGTAGGTGTATGCATAAATCAATAAAAAATAAGATTCCGTTCAAAAATTAACATTGCAAAGAGTGTGCCGAGTTTTCAATAAAAAGAGAACGAGAAGTTCAACTCCTAATGTTCGTGTGTATATATTAAAATGCTGCTGTATTTCCGAACACTGACACGTCCAATCAAACTAACGAGAGAAAGAGAGAGAGAGAGAGGAGTCAAAGGGGGACTTAATTAAAAATAATAATTAGCAGGAGCTATAAATCGTCAGTGATCCTAGTCCAGGGCTGCACTGGCGGAAGCTGATTTGGGACTAGCTGGATGATCCAGGTTGTGGCTGGTCAGAGCCGTCTCCCACTGCTCATGTATCAAGTTTGGCACTATTAACTTTTTTTTTTCTTTTCAAATTTGGTATGGTATACGGTGTGGTAGATTGTGGGGCTTGCTCTTTACAGTAACTAGAATAATTTTTTTGGACTGATTTTGTTTAAGATATGAGGATAAAGAAATGTGTTGGTTTGTGTTCTCCTCTAGTCGATAACGTCTCATGAGAATAGTTGCTTGTAACAGGAACACAGAAAAATATGCCTATTTTGTAACGTATGTACTTTTTTTCTCCCGGCATTCTCGGAGCTTGCGGTGCTTCTGAGTTGAATGCGGAAATTTACCTAAACCTGTATTCCCGTTCCTTGATACAGCCCAGAATGACGAATTTTTTGGTCTTTTGTTAATGGCCGCAAGCTTCTAACAAACATAGCTGCGATAAGCGTGCCGAGAGACGAGGCAATTATAAGAATAATGGGCCACTATGTAATTCCCCTCTTAAGTCTCGACCCTAATGCTGCGTTTGCTACTTTTTGACAGCTTCTAAGTTTAAAAGAAAAAATAAAACTAAAAAGAAAAAAAAACAGATCACGAAGCGTTTCTTCGTCGTTCTGCACGCTTCTCAAGGAATCTGGACGCGGTGGACACGACGGCGACTCTTTATAGCGGAGACTGCAGAACCGGAAGAAGGCAGCCGAAACACCAGCTCCCTGAAGCAACACAGAGCGCGCACACAACGCCGAAATGCCCGTATAAATATAGGAGTCTTCGAGATGGGGCAGCGTGGAATCCGGTTTCGACCGACCACTTCTCTTTTTATCTCTTTTTTTTTTTTTTCGCCTTCATTTCACGTGTATACCCGCTCCTTAGCGGGAACTATCGCTGGCCGCGAGAGTGGCTTCAATCCTTACGCCTCGTCGCATCCGTTCCCAGATGACAGGCGCACGCAGATGCTTGTGCGTGCATGCATTGCGCCTGTTACTGAGATTGAAGCGAGCCGTTCGCTAGCGCCGTGTTTAGCCGCGCGGGGAGTGTGCGAGAGAGAATGCAACGACGCGCAATTAGCGAACAATAGATGAGTGCTACGCACGGAAAGCTGCATATATATACAAAACGACGATTGGAAGCCCTCGTCTTGGCAAGTGTGCCGCTAGTTCTGGCTGCCTTGCGCTTGCGTGTTTTGTAGTCTTCTTGGGTGCAGCTCTGCATAGAAATATGATCTTAAAATGGAGCTTCGACCATGAGCTCGCCTCGAGGTTGTACGTGTTTACTCTTCATGCCTGTTGCGTAAGAAGAACTAGCTACAAAGCATCCAGGAAGTAGCACTGCTTATTGAGGGGGAAATGTGAGAGGGGGAAGCCGCGAAGAACGCATGCAACCAAAAGAGCATGCACGCAGCGCGTCGTCTTCTCTGCTAAATTCTAGCCTGCGAAAATATAAGTGAGCGTAATACTTTTCTTTAATTGGAGTATGAGTTAAGAGCCAGTTTTAAATACGAAAGCATTTTTTTTTTTTGTTACTCACGAGTGGCGCGGACAGAGCCTGTACAAGAGTCTGTTCGATTGTTACCCATGAGTGGCCCGCACGAACTAACAATAATCCACTGTCTTTCT